>NC_069507.1:186933679-186941179 GCF_027579735.1 Bombina bombina | reverse complement strand
TAAAGATGTTTAAAGCTGCTATAATATGAACTGAAACATGGGCATTTACACATTATTAGGAGAGCATAGACAGGCCACTGCAGAAGAGGGAAGGGATATTACTCCCAAAAATTGATCAAATCATATTCCGAATTTAGACCCTTCGGTACACGCGTTTGTAATTTAAAAATCCAGAACATTTCCCTCTTCTGCAGTAGTCTGTCTCTATTACCCCCTCTAGGCGGACAAAACACTCTCTCAATGGCCTGCCACCTAAGTGTTTCCACACTTTTTTGGTGGTATTTCGCAAAGTGCTGCACCAGAGGAGTAGACGCAACACCTGCCTGGATTGTGGACAAGTGATTTCGGATACGTACTTTTACCTCGGTGGTCGTGAGCCCAACGTATTGTAGGTGGCAACTAGTGCAACTCAGGGCATAAACTACATACGTGGAGGTACATTTGAGGCAAGACTGTATGGAATAAACCTCTCCAGTGACTTCAGATCTGACACTATCAGACTGTATTACATGTTCACACACCCTACATTTATTTAGGCACTTGAAGGTGCCTTTATGGGTCAGCCAGGAACTTTGTCCCCTGTCAGTTTTAGGGAGAACAGAGGGAGACAGTAAGTTACCAAGTGTAGTCGTTTTTCTATAGGAACAGCGCAGACCTTGAGCAATACAATGCTCCAGTTTGTCATCAGCCGCCAAAAATGAAAAATGTTTTTTAATAATTTTACATATATCGGCATATTCCTGACTGTATTCAGTGACAAAGGTCACTCCCTTATGTTCAGCTTTAGACTTAATACCATCCCTGTTTAGAACCGCAGACCTTTCTAGAGGATCAACTTGGCTTCTAGCCTTTCTAATTACATTTGTGTTATATCCTCTGTTCTTCAACCTTTTGGTTAAATCGTCACACTGTTCGGCACATTTTTCTGGCAATGAACAGTTGCGTTTAACCCGGATGAACTGGCCTTTAGCCACAGCAAAAGGTACATGTCTAGGGTGGCAGCTACTTGCGTGCAAGAGGGTGTTACCCGTTATGGGCTTCCTATATATTTCTGTCTCAACCTTTCCATCCGTTGTACCTGTAATAGTGATGTCCAAATAATTTATCACATTATCCTGTAGATCACAGGTGAACCTAATTCCAATATTATTGGAATTCAAGTATGTGACAAAGGACATGAACTGTGACTCACTTCCACTCCACACGAGGAGTAGGTCATCTATATAGCGGCCGTAAAAATAAATATATTCTCTGAAGGGGTTTCCATCCCCATAGACGTGGGACAGCTCCCACCAACCCATGAACAGGTTGGCGTAAGAAGGGGCAAACTTCGCCCCCATCGCTGTCCCACGTCTCTGGAGAAAGAAACCACCCTCAAAAGAGAAATAATTATGAGTTAGCAAGAACTTAAGAACTCTAAGAATAAATTTTCTGAATTCAAAAGAAAAATCTGAAAAAAACTCCAAAAAGTAATTGACCGCTATTAGACCCTCCTCGTGTGGAATGGAGGAATATAGTGCCACTACATCAATAGTGGCCCACCTAAAGCTGGATTGCCAGTCCAGTTGTTCCACTATACATATAATGTCTTTGGTGTCTCGGATATAGCTATGCAGCCTTTGCACTAAAGGCTGCAACAAACTGTCTACCCACTGTGAGACGTGTTCCATTAGTGACCCTATACCACTAACAATAGGGCGCCCCCGAACATCCTTAAGGGATTTGTGGACCTTGGGCAAGTGGTGGAAAATGGGCACTACCGGGTGATCAACCACCAAATACTCAAACGTTTTACGATCATAGTGCCCACTTTCCAACCCATCATCCAAAATGTCCAAAAGTTCCCTTTTAAATCCAATTGTAGGGTCCCTAGGAAGAGGAATATAGTCTTCAGTATTGTTCAACTGGCGTAAGGCTTCATTGACATAATCCACCCTGTCCAGCACAACGACAGAGCCCCCCTTATCTGCTGAGCGTATGACTATGTCATGATTGTCTTGCAGCTCTTTAAGGGCGGCCCTCTCGCGACTGGACAGATTGGGTGTTTGGTACTTAGTACTATTCTTGAGTCTAACTAGATCACGCTCCACACGTTTGAAAAAGGTTTCCAGGGTATTACCCCTTGACTGGATAGGGTAAAACAAGGATTTATTCTGGAAGCTACCAGATGCATTTACACTCTCTTTATTAGTGTCAGTCAGAGCCTCCCTAGACAAATTTTCCATATTGATTACATCACAAGTCTCATTAAATGTCAATTTACTAAAATACTGATCTTTAGTGGGTACATTCAAATCAGAAACCATTCTATTACCTACAGATTCATATGATTCATTGAAAAAATGTTTCTGCAGTGTCATATTACGTATTAGTTTGTTTACATCCAGAATGGTGTTAAAAACATTAAAGTGATTTGTGGGTGCAAAATTAAGACCTCGGCTCAAAAGGGAAATTTGGGAGTCTGTCAGTGTGAATTTAGACAGATTTATAACATTATTTATTTGTACTTCTGCTTTCCTCTCCGACCTCTCAACTGATAATGCCCCTGGTTCACCTGACCTATCCCGGTGCGTTGGGGAGGAAGAGAAAAAACCTGTTCCAGTTTCCTCTGATCATCTACAGATGCATGTGCTTGAATTGCCACCATACTACTATTATCTTCGACATAATTGGAGGCAGAGTTATTGGATTCTGCATAGTGTATTCCATTAGTGGCCACCTGCATATGGTGATGCTCCGAGGAAATTGGAGCATTAGTGTTATGTGTTATAGTTGACTGACCATTTTTAAGAATACTTCTGGGGAGTTCATCTCCACTAGACGCACCAGTTTCTTCCCCTGATTCAAAATCAGTGTCAGAATAAGTTACCCTCTTAGTCTCTGAGTTATGTGTAGGTACCTGACCTTTACCTTTGTTGTTACTGTTATTCCTTCTATTCCTCGACCTTCCCCTACCTTGTCTTTTAAATGTTGCCTTATCTGAACGTTTCCAAATATATACCAAGTTATTATTGTAATCATTTTGGTCCCTTACAAATTTTGTATGTTTAATCTCAAGGACTGAATCTTTCACTTTGGCTACCACAGATTTAAGAATAGTATCAAATTTAGCAAAGCTGGCTTCTAACTGACGTAAATTCATCTCAACCTGTAATTCTCCTATCTCATCTCTGATGTTTTTGAGGAGATTAGATTTATATGATATTAATAACATCATTAAACGTATTGAACAGTCAGATAGAATATCATTCCAGGCATTAATAAATACAATATCAGTGACATCAAAAGTGGGGAATTTACTCAGTCTCAACCCACGTGGAATAATTTTTAATTTAAGGTAGGTCTCAAGTGTCCAAATGTCCCATTGGAGTTTATGTTCCCTTATCAAAAGCTTTTCCAATTCCTCAAATAAAGCTGATAAAGAATAATTGGATTTGTCAGTTGAAAAAATTCTTTCAATTTCATTAGAAGTAGAGTCTCTTTCAGAAGAGGGCAATAAAGAGTAAAAATGTGTGACCTCCATGGAGAAAAACAAACAAAGGACTGCTCAGATTGCGGATGAAAGCAGTAAAGTGCAACTGGGTAAAACACTTGAAAAATAGAAACAGTAAAGTAGAAATAACTGCAACATCCAAAATGTTTCAAAGTAAATTGTTTAAGCCTTTAAATATTGAAACAAAGTTCTGATCCGGAGGGTACAGTATTCATTAACCAATATGTAACAAAAGTACTGATCCAATAGAGGTTCCCCCTACACACGCCCTGTGCATTTAATAGAAGACAGCAGGTAACAGCCCAGTAATGCAGTGTTTCACAGCTCTAGAGCATAGCAGGTTTATGTATATTTAAACTACACACAGATATAAGGTAAACAATCAGGGGGAAACCGTGTTCCCAGGAGGCACTACCGCCTCAACTCACCACCCCACGGGTGCACCGATTGACCTCTTGTCTGGTGTGTATATTCAACGTCCCTTAGGCATCAAAACTCTAGAGCTGACTTTATCCAAACAGCTGTGGCGTCTTCGGCAGAGCGTCCCACTATGCGGGAGGGGGTGTGTTCCGATCCTCTGACATCATGTGGTTTCCGTAAACCAATTGGAGAAGAGATCTGTATTACTTGAAAAAAGACCTCCGTGAACTTTGGAGCTTAGAGTCCTTAGACCGTTACTGCAGCCCAGTAAAGTGCTCAGCAAAAGGAAGAATTTTGCAGACAACGGTCAATATAGATAAAACTTCATCTTTATTGTAGAAAACATTAAAACACTCCAGGGGTCATCACAAGTACACAACACGAGTGTCCGCTAACATGTTTCGGCCCTCAGGCCGTAATCATAGCTAAAGGACTGTGCACCTGAGTTTCTTAAAAAGCAACAGGAACTCTTTGATTGGTTTAAAATTGAAGGCGTGTTGTGTAAAGGTTAACCCTTTGGGAACCAACTTTAATTTACATACATATATGAATGTGTATATTGCCCTTCTAAGAATTAAATCTAATCAATACTAGGTAACCGACGTTATTGCATAAATTGCTATACTACTTGCTAATATACAATGTAGAGATTTAAGATGAACTTAGTAAATAAAACATTAGATATTACAACAATAATGCTAATATTAACCCTTTAAGTTCATAGTAGAATAAATAATTCTATAGTTCCTATACGATATTTATAGTTCCTATACGATGAACTTAGTAAATAAAACATTAGATATTACAATAATAATGCTAATATTAACCCTTTAAGTTCATAGTAGAATAAATAATTCTATAGTTCCTATACGATATTTATCGACAGGTTAATCTCACTAGTATACACTTTAAAAAAATTCAAGAAGTATGTTACTTAGTCGTCTATTGGTATAACCTAAAGAATTGAGAATAATAATAATAATAATAATCTAAACTATGCTCAACTAGATTATTATCCTAGACTGTACTTAACTAAAGTGACTAAGAAATGTGAACAAAGATTTATATAAAACATTCCATATAAAATCCGAAAAATTAATTAAGTGTGTAAATATATCAGACAAAGAGGATAGAGATCAGAATATGATTTGATCAATTTTTGGGAGTAATATCCCTTCCCTCTTCTGCAGTGGCCTGTCTATGCTCTCCTAATAATGTGTAAATGCCCATGTTTCAGTTCATATTATAGCAGCTTTAAACATCTTTAAGAGCCCCTGGTTCCCTGTATTACACCACATTAGGTTCACCATAAAAGGTCTACCTATAATAAATCCAATACTAACAGCTTTCTGATCTCTATCCTCTTTGTCTGATATATTTACACACTTAATTAATTTTTCGGATTTTATATGGAATGTTTTATATAAATCTTTGTTCACATTTCTTAGTCACTTTAGTTAAGTACAGTCTAGGATAATAATCTAGTTGAGCATAGTTTAGATTATTATTATTATTATTATTCTCAATTCTTTAGGTTATACCAATAGACGACAAAGTAACATACTTCTTGAATTTTTTTAAAGTGTATACTAGTGAGATTAACCTGTCGATAAATATCGTATAGGAACTATAGAATTATTTATTCTACTATGAACTTAAAGGGTTAATATTAGCATTATTATTGTAATATCTAATGTTTTATTTACTAAGTTCATCGTATAGGAACTATAAATATCGTATAGGAACTATAGAATTATTTATTCTACTATGAACTTAAAGGGTTAATATTAGCATTATTGTTGTAATATCTAATGTTTTATTTACTAAGTTCATCTTAAATCTCTACATTGTATATTAGCAAGTAGTATAGCAATTTATGCAATAACGTCGGTTACCTAGTATTGATTAGATTTAATTCTTAGAAGGGCAATATACACATTCATATATGTATGTAAATTAAAGTTGGTTCCCAAAGGGTTAACCTTTACACAACACGCCTTCAATTTTAAACCAATCAAAGAGTTCCTGTTGCTTTTTAAGAAACTCAGGTGCACAGTCCTTTAGCTATGATTACGGCCTGAGGGCCGAAACATGTTAGCGGACACTCGTGTTGTGTACTTGTGATGACCCCTGGAGTGTTTTAATGTTTTCTACAATAAAGATGAAGTTTTATCTATATTGACCGTTGTCTGCAAAATTCTTCCTTTTGCTATATATATATATATATATATATATATATATATATATATATATATATATATATATATATATAGGCAAAAAGAGTCAGTTGCACTCTCACAAACAGTTCTCCAAGGGCCAGGGTGCTAGAGTAGTTGAAATGTAGCAAAACAGGAAACAGCACTCTCTGGACTTAAGTAAAAAACAAGTAGTTTATTCAGTAACGTTTCGGGGAATGCTCCCCTTCATCAGACCAACAACATACAAGTGAAGCAAACATTTAAGCATACACAAACCCCTCCCCCTAGTGCAAAAAACCGCCAAAAATGGTTGCCATAGCAACCAAACAACCAGTTCAAAGTAAATACATTTACCAATGCAACAATGACATCAAAGAAACCAGATCATTATGGTTAATTAGCATCAGGTCAATTAGCAAATCAACACATCATCCTACCACATAATACACCTGCTGTATATTAGTACTTCTAATACCCCAGTGGCAGTGTGTCCTTTTAAAGAGACATATCACAATATTATTAGCTAAGTACAGGAAAACAAGAATGTGTAGAAAAAAGGGGTTGAAAAAACGTTTAGTTAAACATCGGCACCTCATCATATTGAAATGCAATTCACGTAATGCACTTATAGTTAATGCCTAACTCATAATACCCGTACTACATAGTCAAGGGTCATGTGTACCATTAATGCTATAGACGCCAATAACAGCAAACTCATTATTCAGATACCTCAAACGATGTGACCGTATTACATGAACAAAGTGTAGCACGACCTATGTAGTCACCCTGTTCAGCATCGGACCAACCTCGCGCTGAATCTAGCACAGTTACTAGCGGAACAACAAGGATTATGCGCATGCGTGTAAACCCGGCACAGTCCGGCCCCCAATGCTCCAGCTAGGTACCCAATAGGATAGAAAGGACAAGCCCCCACACCGGACAAACAGAGTTATTAAAATGGCATGGTAAGAGGGTGGGCCCCAAGGTACTACTAAGGGAAGGAAGGGTCCGGGTCATGAACGTAATAAATGCAGCAGGATATGCAGTAGAAGATAGTACAACACACCTAATACCCAGATATCAGGAGTCACCCACTTAGGTGTAGTAACCCAGCTAGTTCAGTCTGACATACACGATGAGATGGGTATATGCGTCTGTCTTTTCTAACCTGTCAGCACCGGTCTTGCGGTCAAGACACCTATTGTCCCTGCATAGGCAATTTTACAGGGTCACATAAAGGTTGTCTATAAGTGTGCGCATGCGTGTCAGCCATGCCCAGTCAATTATTATTGGTATAAGGCAAGGTCCCTGATAGGCTGTATGGGACAAGCCCCTATCCCTGTGTGAGTAACAGTTTTGCTAAGAGATAGGGGGGCAGGGGTCCAAAGT
>NC_069507.1:186923679-186926179 GCF_027579735.1 Bombina bombina | reverse complement strand
TTTCATTTGTTTAGATGTAATTATATTCATTTCTTTTGCCATTTCTACTATTTCCAGTATTTTATTCTGTATCCTTTTGGTTGGATCGAAATAAATCATTTTGTAATTTTCTTGTTTGGATAATTGGGACAGAATCTCATTTCTATAGTCATCATGATCCATGATGACGATAGCTCCGCCCTTATCCGCCGATTTCAATACAATTGTGTTGTCATTTTGTACCTCTGTCAATAATTTCTTCTGTTCTGCTGTTAAGTTATGTTTATGTCTAAATTTAAAGTTTCTGCGCATCTTTTCAAAATCTCTCTTTACTAGTATAATATACGCTTCAACTGCTGGATTCGTGGGAGGAGGATTAAATTTACTTTTTGGTCTAATGTCTTTTAGATGGAATTGGAAGGCAGAATTTTCTCCTTCTGTGTGTTCAATAGGGTTATTCGCGAAGTAACTCTTAAGTCTAATTTGTCTAAAGAATCTTTGAAGATCACATTCAATTTCAAAGAAATTTGGCTGTGTGGATGGTATAAATGATAACCCTTTTTGTAAGACTTTCAGAGTTGCCTCATCAAATGACCTTTTTGAAATATTTACCACCAGGCTCTCTTGTTCTATCGCCTGTTCTGTCTGGTTGTCATTCGATAATTGGTTTGACCTCGATTTCGCGAATAACCCTATTGAACACACAGAAGGAGAAAATTCTGCCTTCCAATTCCATCTAAAAGACATTAGACCAAAAAGTAAATTTAATCCTCCTCCCACGAATCCAGCAGTTGAAGCGTATATTATACTAGTAAAGAGAGATTTTGAAAAGATGCGCAGAAACTTTAAATTTAGACATAAACATAACTTAACAGCAGAACAGAAGAAATTATTGACAGAGGTACAAAATGACAACACAATTGTATTGAAATCGGCGGATAAGGGCGGAGCTATCGTCATCATGGATCATGATGACTATAGAAATGAGATTCTGTCCCAATTATCCAAACAAGAAAATTACAAAATGATTTATTTCGATCCAACCAAAAGGATACAGAATAAAATACTGGAAATAGTAGAAATGGCAAAAGAAATGAATATAATTACATCTAAACAAATGAAATTTCTCATTAATCAACATCCTATTATTCCAGTGTTTTATATCTTACCCAAGATTCACAAGAATTTGAAAAAGCCTCCTGGCCGCCCAATAGTGGCAGGCACAGACTCAATTTTTCAACCTATTGCCATATTCTTAGATACTTTAATCAGACCGCTTTTGGGAAGTATTGCATCTTATCTACAAGACACTACTGATTTCATAAATAAAATCAAACAGATCAGGGTACCCCCACATGCAATTTTGGTTACTATGGACATTTCAAATTGATATACTTCTATTCCTCATGAATTGGGCATGGAAGGTGTCTTCTATTACATTGATAAAGAAAGGCTATTTACACCTTCAGAAAGAAGATTGATATCTGATTTATTTAAAATAATCCTTTATGAAAGTTACTTTATGTTTGAAGACACCTTCTATGTACAAACCAAAGGGACCGCGATGGGCTCTAATGTAGCTCCTACATATGCAAATCTTTTTGTAGGAAAATTTGAGGAACAATTTGTCTATAGTGAGGATGTATTTAAGACCGACATAAAATGTTGGTATAGATATATAGACGATATATTCCTATTATGGACAGGAGAAGAACATACTCTTACACACTTTCTAGAGACCCTGAATTCAAAAACAGATTACCTAAAATTTACCATGGAAAGCAGTACAGAGAGAATTAGCTTCTTAGACACAATGGTATATATTGAAGAAGGTAGATTAGAATGTGATATATTCTCAAAAGCAACAGACCGCAATAATTTACTTAGCTTTGATAGCTTTCATCCTCCTAATACCATAAGAAGCTTACCATATAGCCAGCTACTCAGAACGAAAAGAATCGTATCTGATTCCAACAAATTACAAATTAGATTAGATGAAATGGCAAGCAAATTTAGGGAAAGAGGATATCCGAATCAAGTAATACAAGAAAATTTGGAAAGAGTAGATCAGATTGAGAGAACTTCTCTCCTTGAACCTAAATTCAGGGAAAAGAAACAATTCTCTGTACCCCTGGTAACACAATATGGGTTCCACAGTAGAAAACTAAAAACCTGTATTAACAAACATTGGTACCTTCTTAAAGAGGAACCACAATTGGCAGAAATTTTCAAAGATCCGCCCCTTTTATCATACAAGAGAAACAAAAACCTGAAAGATGTACTCGTTAGAGCTGACCTAGGGACTAGAAGTCCAGCTCCATCTTTACAAAAGAAAGGTTGTTTCCCTTGCTATAATTGTGCACAATGCAATTCTATGATAAGAGGTGAGATTGTGACACATCCACACACTGGACGTAAGATAGAAATTAAAAACACATACACATGCAACTCAAGCTATGTGATATATGTTATTAAGTGTCCGTGTGGATTAGCTTACGTGGGAGAGACCACCCAATGTGTC